>NC_137335.1:70761662-70766662 GCF_965287045.1 Carcharhinus amblyrhynchos | reverse complement strand
TGAGCTGGCTGGTGAGTTAAGCCCCACCTACTGCCTCTCATGGCTGGAAACAGTCTAGCTCATTTTTTCAGTCTAAGTCTATATGATTGGAAGTAAAGACTCACCCAAAAAACAGAATTGAAGCCCTCCTATGTTCACACTAGTTGGACATTTAGATTTTTTCTTATAAGATAGTCCCCTATTTTCTGCACTCTCCTTTCCCTACCCAATCTATAATTATAACACTATATTCTGCACACTGTCCTTTCCTTCTCCCTTGTATACTCTATGAACGGTACGCTTTGACTGTATAGCTCCCAAGAAGCAATATTTAAGAACATAAGAACATAAGAAATAGGAGCAGGAGTAGGCCATCCAGCTCCCCGAGCCTGCCCCGCCATTCAATAAGATCATGGCTGATCTGTCGCTGCTCAGTTCCACTTTCCTGCCCTCTCCCCATAACCCTTAATCCCCTCGCTTATCAAAAACCCATCAACCCACGTCTTAAAAATATTTAGCGAGGCAGCCTCCACCACCTCAACGGGCAGAGAATTCCAGAGATTCATCACCCTTTGAGTGAAGAAGTTCCTCCTCAACTCCGTTCTAAACCGCCCCCCCCTTTATCTTGAGGCTGTGCCCCCTAGTCCTACTATCCTTTCTGAGCGGGAAGAGTCTCTCCACCTCTATCCTATCCATTCCATTCATCATCTTATACGTCTCGATGAGATCTCCCCTCATTCTTCTAAACTCTAACGAGTACAAGCCTAGTTTATTCAGCCTCTCCTCATAGCTCAACCCCCTCAACTCCGGTATCAGCCTAGTAAACCTCCTCTGCACTCCCTCCAAGGCCAAAATATCCTTGCATAAGTACGGCGATCATTATTCGGGGGCCTATAGACGACACCCACCAGCGTCTTCCTCCCTTTGCTGTTCCTAATCTCCACCCACAACGATTCCACTTTCTGCTCTTTGGTTCCTATATCATCCCTTGCTACCACCCTGATGCTATCCTTAATCAGCAGAGCTACGCTCCCCGCTTTTTCCTCCCGCCTATCCTTCCTAAACACTTGACAGCCCTGGACATTCAGCTCCCAGTCCCTGTCACCTTGCAGCCACGTCTCTGTAATGGCCACCAGATCATATCCATTTGTGCTGATCTGCGCCACCAGCTCATCCACTTTATTCCGAATGCTTCGTGCATTCAGATAAAGTGCCTTCATCCCAGCCTTCACCTGGACCCTATTTGCCAGAACACCACCAACCATACTCACGCCCCCTACTCCCTTTATTATTGGGACATCCTTGGCCTCTTCCCTTACCCGTACCCTCTCCTTAACTTTAGACCCCGTAATGTCACCTACCCTCGCACCCTCCCCCCCCCCCCCCCCCCCCCCACCCCCCAATTAGTTTAAAGCCCTGTCTACAGTCCTATTTACACGATTCAGCAGGAGTCTGGTCCCAGCACAGTTCAGACCAACCCCATCCCGCCTGAACAGGTCCCACCTACCCCAAAACTGATGCCAATGCCCCATAAATTCAAACCCATTCCTCCCACACCAATCCCTGAGCCACCCATTCACTTCCGTAATCTTATCAACCTTACGCCCGTCTGCACTTGGTTCAGGCAGTAGTCCAGGGATAACCACCTTGTCGGTTCTACTTTTTAATTCCATTCCCAGCTTTTCATACTCCCTCCCCAGATCCTCAGTTTGCATTTTGCCTACGTCGTTGGCACCCACATGTACTACAACGACCGGATTCTCACCCTCCCACTCCAGGTTCCTCTGCAGCCCAGATGCAACATCCCGGACCCGAGCACCAGGCAGACAACACACCCTTCTGTGCACTTTGTCATTGTGACAAAGGACAGTGTCAATACCCTTCACCCCACTATCCCCAATTACTACTACGTTCCTTTTCACCTTCTCTTTGCCTATGTCCTGCTGCATCACTGTACTGTGTGCAGTTTGCTCACCAGCCTCACCTCCCTCGTTCTCGTCCAGGCTGGAAGCAAGAACCTCAAACCTGTTATGCAGATTGAGAAGCTGAGGCATCCGCTCCCCACCCCCCCCCCCCCTCCGCTCCCCACCCTCCTTCCTCCTCTCAGCAGCCCCCTCCTGTTCCTGACCCTTAGAGTTAGCTAGTCTTAGGGGGTGTGGATGTCACTTGCACCCCATTATCAATGTCACCCTCCCTCCCCGTGATGAGCCTCAGTGTCTGTAGCTCAGAGGCCAGCTCATCTACCTTGAGCTGGAGCTCCTCCAGCAACCTGCACTTACTGCAGACATGGTCACTGGGAAGGACCCTGGGGTCCACCAACTCCCACATCATACAGAAACAACACATCACATGCCCCTCCATTATTCACTGTAATAATATTGAAAATTTCCACACAAACTTACCTGGCCCTTTTTCTCCCCAGCCCTTTTGATCTTAAGCCCTAATAGCTCACTCTGCTTCCCACTCACTCTGCTGCCCGCTGTCTATACCAGGCCTCCTTTTAAACCTGGCACTGTTTTAAAGCCTGCTCCCCCACAACTCCCTGCAATCCACTCCCTTAGAATTCTTAAAGCGGTAAATACAAAAAGCCTGCAAAAATGCTTTTAAATGATTTAAACAGTTCTGCAAGGTAAGTTCTTACTACAAAAGTGCTTTAAACTTATTTAAACAGGTTTTTAACAGGTAATTTCTTATCTGTCTCTCTGCTCCCTCACTCGTCTGCTATCCCAATGCACATGACAATTATAAATCAGATCAAATCTGTGAAGGATGGTACTGGAAGTTTTAAGAGATAACAAATAAACCAGCCAGTATTTAGTAAAAAGGGAAAAGAACAGCAGCTAGCGTTGGGGCTGTTTTATCCATAAACAGTGAAAAATAGATTTGGAAGGAGCTAAATAGCCAGACGTAATGAGGATCAATGATCAGTGAAGGTTATTGACCTGTGTGATGTAAGGAGCCTGAGATTAGAAATGATAGCAAAAAGCCCTGCGACCTCACCACAAAGAAAAATGAATGATCGTTAAAGAATTTCATAGCTCATTGACCGCGACGGCTTTGTAATTTGATGAAATGATGACCTTTTCACTGCACAATGAGGCAGTTAACCACCCAGGGGAGCCTGAAAGGTCATCGCACAGGCTTGTAGGCTCTGCCTCCCAAAACATAAATTCAAACAGAAACAATTTAGCTGGTCTCCAGCAAATACAGTTTGGAGATGATTATAACCATCTAGGGCACCTTACGGAAACCACACCAAGGTTAATATTAACCTCTGCATTTGATTATGTCCCCGTCTCTTCCCTTAGGGTGTGCTTGATCCATTTACCCATCCAGCACATTTTGCCTCATGAAATTCCTGCAAGTTGCCTCGAGAAGCTTCATTGTATTAAAGGTCGCACCTTGCTGTCCATACACCCATCCATACGTGTACTTAATTATTTATGTCACAGATGGACTGACGCTAATGCAATGAAAATCCCTTAGCCTGTTTGCGTCCACTGAAGGAGAAATTAGAACGGTCAATGCACACCTTTGGAGGAAACTCTCGCAGACATGGGGAGAATGTGCCGACTCTACACAGACAGTGACCCAAACCAGGAATCGAACCCGGGTCCCTGGTGCTGTGAGGCAGCAGTGCTAACCACTGTGCCAGCATGCCAACCCGTACAGTGCAGAAGGAGGCCAGTTGGCCCATCAAGCCTGTAGTAGCCACAATACCACCCAGGCCCTATCTTCATAATAGCGTCACAAATGTTTGAGCATCTTGTGGTTTTATCCTGTAGACAGGAGTTTTCAGGAAGATGCCTTTCGAATTATGAATGGCTTGTACAGGGTAGATGCAGAGGGCATGGTTTCACTTAGTGGGTGAATCTAAAACTTGGGGGCCACTAACACCATGTTATCATTCAATAGAGAAATAAAGAGAAATTTCTTTACCCTCAGAGTGCCGTTTATGCCCAAAGGCAAATAGAAGTCACCAAAGATACTGTAAATAGTAGCCTGTGTGTGCCACCTGGACTATTATGAGCCTTCTGGAAATAAGTATGTCCACTTTATAAGGGGGTTTCATTTCACATTTTTTAAGAAAATGCACATTACCCCTAGTTAGATCCAGGGGATAGTTGTTGCCTAATCCCCAGGTGGAGCCCACTAACTCCATTTGGTTGGTTAGTGCATTTTATCTCGCAATTCACACTGTCAGCTGCCTCAGTCCCTTAAGGAAGGAATTCATAGAATCATAGCGTCATAGGATCCCTACTGTACAGAAGAAGGCCATGCAGCCCATCAAGCTTTCACCGACTCTCCAACAGAGCATCTTATCCAGGTCCAACCCACCCTATCCCTATAACCCTGTGCATTTGCCCTACCAATCCCCCTAACCTGCACATCTTTGGACATTAAGTGGCAATTTAGCATGGCCAATCCACCTAACCTGCAAATCTTTGGATTGTTTGAAGAAGCTGGAGCACCCGGAGGAAACCCATGCAGACATGGGGGAAATGTGCAAACTCCACACAGGTGGTCATCCAAGCTGGGAATCGAATGCAGGTCCCTGGTCCTGTGAGGCAACAGTGCTAACCGCTGTGCCACTATGCTGCTATAATTGGAACTCATAGAGATAAGTTAGCAGTTAAAAACTGTAATTATCATGTGTAAGTTTTGTTCAACTGGCAAATGTTAGGCTAGTTCATTTGTTATAGTTGAATAGCATTGCTTAATAATGTTTTGTTTTGATAAAAGCTTCCTAGTGTGACAGTAGAATCACACCTGAATTGAAATACTTTATCCTCACATTAATGCCAAAATAACAAATAGTTGGAGTCTAATCTAACTTCTTAATATACTTTGGGGTATCTGATCTTGCACCCTAACACTCCACAGATGTTAAAAGCAAAATACTGCAGATGCTGGAATCTGAAACAAAAGCAGAAAATGCTGGAAAATCTCAGCAGGTTTGACAGCATCTGTGGATAGAGAATAGAGACAACATTATGAGTCACGATGACCCTCCACAGATG